>NC_133330.1:1314831-1353873 GCF_042186555.1 Aquarana catesbeiana | reverse complement strand
TTACCTGACATGATGGACAATTCCTTAGACAACCTCGCCCCAATGTCTTGTTTCTCTTGAACTCTTTGCTCCTCCCATGAACTTCCTATTTAAGCCACACCTCTGCACTTCCTGTTTGCCAGATAATTGTGCTCTCTCCAGCTGATATCTGACTTTGGTCTCTCCTGCTGCTGTCTGTATCTCCACTATTCACTCATTACTGACCTTTGGCCTGTTTACTGACGAAGCTTCTGCTTGATCCCAACTTGCTATATCTTCTACTGGACCCCGACTTGTACACCTCCTGGTGGGGCGATCCTGAGGACCAACTCACAGCAAAACCCATCCCCACCATCAGGAGCTCTGGTGAATACTGGTTAGTGCTTAGACCCCGCACCTCGAACCCGTTTCATCCGCCAGGGTGACCTGCTTGTGTACTTCTCCTGCTGCTCGGTGGGAGCCTCTCTACTGCTATCGCTACTGGTGGAATGCTGGAGGAGGGGAAGTAGGAAACACGGGGCCCCAGAGGGGTGAATAGAATCCCTCTTCTACTGCAGGAAGCCGACATTTGGATTTCTTAGGGAACTGACAGGGTCTCTTTAGCTGGGAGCCGAGTTATGGATGGCTTTGTAAGTTATTGTTAATATTTTGAATTTAATTGGTTGGTTGAGCGGAAGCCAGTGGAGGGATTGGTAGAGAGGGGTGGTGGACACTGAATGGAGACCAGTGGAGGGATTGGTAGAGAGGGGTGGAGGACACTGAATGAAGACCAGTGGAGGGATTGGTAGAGAGGGGTAGAAGACACTGAATGGAGGTCAGTGGAGGGATTGGTAGAGAGGGGTAGAAGACACTGAATGGAGGTCAGTGGAGGGATTGGTAGAGAGGGGTAGAAGACACTGAATGGAGGTCAGTGGAGGGATTGGCAGAGAGGGGTGGAGGACACTGAATGGAGACCAGTGGAGGGATTGGTAGAGAGGGTTGGAGTACACTGAATGGAGACCAGTGGAGGGATTGGTAGAGAGGGGTGGAGGACACTGAATGAAGACCAGTGGAGGGATTGGTAGAGAGGGGTAGAAGACACTGAATGGAGGTCAGTGGAGGGATTGGTAGAGAGGGGTAGAAGACACTGAATGGAGGTCAGTGGAGGGATTGGTAGAGAGGGGTAGAAGACACTGAATGGAGGTCAGTGGAGGGATTAGTAGAGAGGGGTGGAGGACACTGAATGGAGACCAGTGGAGGGATTGGCAGAGAGGGCTGGAGGACACTGAACGGAGACCAGTGGAGGGATTGGCAGAGAGGGGTGGAGGACACTGAATGGAGACCAGTGGAGGGATTGGCAGAGAGGGGTGGAGGACACTGAATGGAGACCAGTGGAGGGATTGGCAGAGAGGGGTGGAGGACACTGAATGGAGACCAGTGGAGGGATTGGCAGAGAGGGGTGGAGGACACTGAACGGAGACCAGTGGAGGGATTGGCAGAGAGGGGTGGAGGACACGGAATGAAGACCAGTGGAGGGATTGGCAGAGAGGGGTGGAGGACACTGAATGGAGGCCAGTGGAGGGATTAGTAGAGAGGGGTGGAGGACACTGAATGGAGACCAGTGGAGGGATTGGCAGAGAGGGGTGGAGGACACGGAATGAAGACCAGTGGAGGGATTGGCAGAGAGGGGTGGAGGACACTGAATGGAGGCCAGTGGAGGGATTAGTAGAGAGGGGTGGAGGACACTGAATGGAGACCAGTGGATGGATTGGTAGAGAGGGGTGGAGGACACTGAATGGAGACCAGTGGAGAGATTGGCAGAGAGGGGTGGAGGACACTGAATCGAGGCCAATGCAGGGATTGGTAGAGAGGGGTGGAGGACACTGAATGGAGACCAGTGGAGGGATTGGTAGAGAGGTGTGGAGGACACTGAATGGAGGCCAGTGGAGGGATTGGTAGAGAGGGGTGGAGGACACTGAATGGAGACCAGTGGAGGGATTGGTAGAGAGGTGTGGAGGACACTGAATGGAGACCAGTGGAGGGATTGGTAGAGAGAGGTGGAGGACACTGAATGGAGACTAGTGGAGGGATTGGTAGAGAGGGGTGGAGGACACTGAATGGAGACCAATGGAGGGATTGGTAGAGAGGGGTGGAGGACACTGAATGGAGACCAGTGGAGGGATTGGTAGAGAGGGGTGGAGGACACTGAATGGAGGCCAGTGGAGGGATTGGCAGAGAGGGATGGAGGACACTAAATGGAGGTCAGTGGAGGGATTAGTAGAGAGGGGTGGAGGACACTGAATGGAGACCAGTGGAGGGATTGGTAGAGAGGGGTGGAGGACACTGAATGGAGACCAGTGGAGGGATTGGTAGAGAGGGGTGGAGGACACTGAATGGAGGCCAGTGGAGGGATTGGCAGAGAGGGATGGAGGACACTAAATGGAGGTCAGTGGAGGGATTGGCAGAGAGGGGTGGAGGACACTGAATGGAGACCAGTGGAGGGATTGGTAGAGAGGGGTGGAGGACACTGAATGGAGGTCAGTGGAGGGATTGGTAGAGAGGGATGGAGGACACTAAATGGAGGTCAGTGGAGGGATTGGCAGAGAGGGGTGGAGGACACTGAATGGAGACCAGTGGAGGGATTGGTAGAGAGGGGTGGAGGACACTGAATGGAGACCAGTGGAGGGATTGGTAGAGAGGGGTGGAGGACACTGAATGGAGACCAGTGGAGGGATTGGTAGAGAGGGGTGGAGGACACTGAATGGAGACCAGTGGAGGGATTGGTAGAGAGGGGTGGAGGACACTGAATGGAGGTCAGTGGAGGGATTGGCAGAGAGAGGTGGAGGACACTGAATGGAGACCAGTGGAGGGATTGGTAGAGAGGGGTGGAGGACACTGAATGGAGGTCAGTGGAGGCAGTGGCGTAGCGTGGGTTGTCAGCACCCGGGGCAAGGCAAGTAATTTGCGCCCCCCCCTAACCAGCAGACTTTTAGCTATCCCTGAGTCCCTTCAAATACAAGTACTACTGACCTACCTGATTCCTATACTGACCACTACACTGAGAACTACACTGTCCACTACACTGACCACTATACTACACTGTCCACTATACTACACTATACTGACCACCATACTACACTGTCCACTATACTACACTATACTGACCACCATACTACACTATACTGTCCACTACACTACACTACACTGTCCACTATACTACACTACACTGTCCACTTTACTACACTACACTGTCCACTATACTACACTACACTGTCCACTATACTACACTACACTGTCCACTATACTACACTACACTGTCCACTATACTACACTACACTGTCCACTATACTACACTACACTGTCCACTATACTACACTACACTGTCCACTATACTACACTACACTGTCCACTATACTACACTACACTGTCCACTACACTACACTGACCACTATACTACACTACACTGACCACTATACTACACTGACCACTATACTACACTACACTGACCACCATACTACACTACACTGACCACTATACTACACTACACTGACCACCATACTACACTACACTGACCACTATACTACACTGACCACTATACTACACTACACTGACCACTATACTACACTGTCCACTACACTACATTGTCCACTACACTGACCACTATACTACACTACACTGACCACTATACTACACTACACTGACCACCATACTACACTACACTGTCCACTATACTACACTGTCCACTACACTACATTGTCCACTACACTGACCACTATACTATACTGTCCACTACACTACACTGACCACTATACTACACTACACTGACCACCATACTACACTATCCACTATACTACACTACACTGACCACTATACTACACTACACTGACCACCATACTACACTATACTGACCACCATACTACACTGTCCACTATACTACACTATACTGACCACCATACTACACTGTCCACTATACTACACTACACTGACCACCATACTACACTATCCACTATACTACACTACACTGACCACTATACTACACTATACTGACCACTATACTACACTGTCCACTACACTACATTGTCCACTACACTACACTACACTGTCCACTATACTACACTGTCCACTATACTACACTGTCCACTATACTACACTATACTGACCACCATACTACACTGTCCACTATACTACACTATACTGACCACCATACTACACTGACCACTATACTACACTACACTGACCACCATACCACACTACACTGTCCACTATACTACACTATACTGACCACCATACTACACTGTCCACTATACTACACTATACTGACCACTACACTACACTACACTGACCACCATACCACACTACACTGACCACTATACTACACTACACTGACCACTATACTACACTACACTGACCACTATACTACACTACACTGACCACCATACTACACTACACTGACCACTATACTACACTACACTGACCACTATACTACACTACACTGACCACTATACTACACTACACTGACCACTATACTACACTACACTGACCACCATACTACACTACACTGACCACTATACTACACTACACTGACCACCATACCACACTACACTGACCACTATACTACACTACACTGACCACTATACTACACTACACTGACCACTATACTACACTACACTGACCACCATACTACACTACACTGACCACTATACTACACTACACTGACCACTATACTACACTACACTGACCACCATACTACACTACACTGACCACTATACTACACTACACTGATCACCATACTACACTACACTGACCACTATACTACACTACACTGACCACTATACTACACTACACTGACCACTATACTACACTACACTGACCACCATACTACACTACACTGACCACTATACTACACTACACTGACCACTATACTACACTACACTGACCACTATACTACACTACACTGACCACCATACTACACTACACTGACCACTATACTACACTACACTGACCACCATACTACACTACACTGACCACTATACTACACTACACTGACCACTATACTACACTACACTGACCACTATACTACACTACACTGACCACCATACTACACTATACTGACCACTATACTACACTACACTGACCACTATACTACACTACACTGACCACTATACTACACTACACTGACCACCATACTACACTACACTGACCACTATACTACACTACACTGACCACTATACTACACTACACTGACCACCATACTACACTACACTGACCACTATACTACACTACACTGACCACTATACTACACTACACTGACCACTATACTACACTGACCACTATACTACACTACACTGACCACCATACTACACTATACTGACCACCATACTACACTGTCCACTATACTACACTATACTGACCACCATACTACACTGTCCACTATACTACACTGTCCACTATACTACACTACACTGACCACCATACCACACTACACTGACCACTATACTACACTACACTGACCACTATACTACACTACACTGACCACTATACTACACTACACTGACCACTATACTACACTACACTGTCCACTATACTACACTACACTGACCACTATACTACACTACACTGTCCACTATACTACACTACACTGACCACTATACTACACTACACTGAGAACTACACTGACCACTATACTATACTGTCCACTATACTATACTGTCCACTACACTACACTGTCCACTATACTACACTGTCCACTATACTGACCACCATACTACACTACACTGACCACTATACTGACCACTATACTACACTATACTGACCACTATACTACACTGTCCACTATACTACACTATACTGACCACTATACTGACCACCATACTACACTACACTGACCACTATACTACACTACACTGACCACTATACTACACTACACTGTCCACTATACTACACTACACTGTCCACTTTACTACACTGACCACTATACTACACTGTCCACTACACTACATTGTCCACTACACTGACCACTATACTTCACTACACTACACTGTCCACTACACTACACTGTCCACTATACTACACTGACCACTATACTACACTGTCCACTACACTACATTGTCCACTACACTGACCACTATACTACACTACACTACACTGTCCACTACACTACACTGTCCACTATACTACACTGACCACTATACTACACTGTCCACTACACTACATTGTCCACTACACTGACCACTATACTATACTGTCCACTACACTACACTGACCACTATACTACACTACACTGACCACCATACTACACTGTCCACTATACTACACTACACTGACCACTATACTACACTGTCCACTATACTACACTATACTGACCACCATACTACACTGACCACCATACTACACTATACTGACCACCATACTACACTGTTCACTATACTACACTACACTGACCACTATACTACACTATACTGACCACTATACTACACTGTCCACTACACTACATTGTCCACTACACTACACTACACTGTCCACTATACTACACTGTCCACTATACTACACTACACTGACCACCATACCACACTACACTGACCACTATACCACACTACACTGACCACTATACTACACTACACTGACCACTATACTACACTACACTGACCACTATACTACACTGACCACTGTCACGGGCATGGCCAGAGCGGAGGCTGTTGGAGAGGACTGTGTGCAAGCCTGTTGCCCACCGATTATGGGCCCTAGCACTTGAGGTGAATGAGAAATCCAGTCTGAACTGTATTAATCGGACTCAGTCATGTATATATTGTATGGGGACTCCTTACTGTATATTTGTGTCCCTGAAGAGGGAGGGGGGATTCCTCCAGCAGCCCCCTGCTGATAAGACTGATTCATTCTGCTGGGACACATCCTGTGAGGAGATGCTGGTGTTATCAACATGTGTTTATGTTAATTGAGAGAGCTGATCACATTAGCCACCAGCCCTGGCTAATAGACGAATGGTCTAGGCTGAGGAGGGGGGAGATTGTTGTTTGTATTGTTAATTGTATTAATGTGTGAAGCTCGGTGCCCACAAGACTGTCATCTGGTCTGGGTACATTTTGTAGTAAATTAGGTCATGTTAATTAGGTTAGCTTTGAGTCATCCCTGCTGTATAAAGGTCTGTGAGATCTCAAAATAAAGGTAGTTCTGATGTACTCCAAGACTGGTGTTGTCTAGTTCTTGGGGTTCCTATGGCCAGATCCATTGGACCCGTGTTCCAGAACTTAGGAAGCGGTATATGACGGAAGCACTTAAGCGGAGTGTGGGGCGTTCCGTGACATTGGTGGCAAGCAGCGGGAAAGCTTCCTGAAGTCTGGGACATCCAAACTTCCATCTGGATCCAAGGTCCAGATAGCAGAAGAGGAGAGGAGAGATACCAGCCGCCATGGATGAGGAATTCAGAAGGAGGTTGCGAGAGATGCAGATACAGCACAGAGGACCAGTATCGGAGCAGGTCCTGCTGGGATGGTGTGATTCTATTCGCTGCAAACTCTGGAAGGAAGCGCTAGCCCGTGAGCAGCGACACCAGGGAAAAGTTCTCCCCTCCATCGAGGAAAGGTACTGGTCGCAGTACGGACTGCGGGTGCGGTTTTTGGGGGAAAAACCACACAAGAAGCAGACAGCTGAATTAAGCAGGCTGGTCTGGGCAGAGATGAAGCTGGATGAGAGCTACAGAGCCCTCCGGTGGCATGTATCCCAAGCATGTCCCTGGATAGCGGATGACAGCCCAATGGAAGGCTTAAGCTACGGCGGCTTGGGACTGTTGTTTGTGAAGCTGACAGGGGACCCTAATTTTGGGAGTGATTTGGAGCGGCGGGTGGACGAAATCATGGATTTCAGAGAAGGGCTACTGAACATTTCGGAAGTGCACTGGGCACAGGAAGATTTGGAGTTTCTGGCCGTTCAGGAATGGGAGCTAGAGATCGCCTACAGACGGCTGCTAGACATTGCTCAGTGCCAGGGCTGGGCTCCCTTTGCCTGGGACTATCAGGAAATACCAGCTGACAACCCTGAAATCCTGGCTGAAGAGTCGGCAATGTGGCAGAGCGATAGTGTGCTTTGCCAACCTGCCCCCACAGCTATGGAGGCGGAGGTCTTATGGCGGATGCAGCAAGTGCTGACTGACCTTGATGATCCTGTTTCTGCATGGGATGATCTTGGATGGAGGAATGTGCCTGTCCAGCAGCATGCCAGAGAATCTGCAGTGGAAAATCTGGAGATTGCCATCCCCAAAACTGAAGTGCTGACATCAGGTCAGAGCTCTGCTAACCTCTGCCCAGCACTGATAACATCTTCTGGGTTCCATGGACAGGAGATGGTGAACCTCCATCCCCAGACACCAGTTGCAGAGACAGGGGATTTGATAGACTTTTCTGCTGAGGAAGAACCATCGGGTGAGCCCCCAGCAGAAGAGTTGGGATTAGGGCCAAACTTCATTGCGCTCTGCTCAGCACTGATGGCATCTTCTGAGTTCCACGGACAGGAGATGGTGAACCTCTATCCACAGACACCAGTTATAGAGGTAGAGGATTTAATAGACTTTTCTGTAGAGGAGGAACCACCTGGCAAACCCCCAGCAGAAGTGCTGGCAACCGGACAGAGGGTCCAAGACCTCTGCCCCACACCTGCAGCAATTGTGGAGGCCCAAGGTGAGGAGGTGGCAGTCTATCGCGAGCTGCAGATCAGGATCCAAGGAGAGAATGCAGTCATCACCTCACAACTGCAGCTTGATCTGGTGTCGGTTGATGGGGCTTCAGTCCCCACCTGTATACCCCAGGGATGCTGGGCAGTCGGCCCAGATCCCCAACAGCAGGATGGAGTGAGCCCAGTCCCCCTGTCTTCTCTCCAGCGGCAGAAAGGATTCCAGGGAGAAGAGCCAGTCCAGGCCTCTCCCCAGCGGCGGATATGTTCTCTGAGAGAGGCAGAGGATGGCTGGGTGAGTAATACACTGTTTGGGATGATTTGTTTGGGGTACTGTGTGGGTACAGGCAGTAGAGGACTGGAGCTGTGGACTAACTTCGGAGTAAACCCGTCTGGGGTCTCCTCCTGTGTTAGTCTCCTGCCGAAAGGGGAGAAATGTCACGGGCATGGCCAGAGCGGAGGCTGTTGGAGAGGACTGTATGCAAGCCTGTTGCCCACCGATTATGGGCCCTAGCATTTGAGGTGAATGAGAAATCCAGTCTGAACTGTATTAATCGGACTCAGTCATGTATATATTGTATGGGGACTCCTTACTGTATATTTGTGTCCCTGAAGAGGGAGGGGGGATTCCTCCAGCAGCCCCCTGCTGATAAGACTGATTCATTCTGCTGGGACACATCCTGTGAGGAGATGCTGGTGTTATCAACATGTGTTTATGTTAATTGAGAGAGCTGATCACATTAGCCACCAGCCCTGGCTAATAGACGAATGGTCTAGGCTGAGGAGGGGGGAGATTGTTGTTTGTATTGTTAATTGTATTAATGTGTGAAGCTCGGTGCCCACAAGACTGTCATCTGGTCTGGGTACATTTTGTAGTAAATTAGCTCATGTTAATTAGGTTAGCTTTGAGTCATCCCTGCTGTATAAAGGTCTGTGAGATCTCAAAATAAAGGCAGTTCTGATGTACTCCAAGACTGGTGTTGTCTAGTTCTTGGGGTTCCTATGGCCAGATCCATTGGACTCGTGTTCCAGAACTTAGGAAGCGGTATATGACGGAAGCACTCAAGCGGAGTGTGGGGCGTTCCGTGACAACCACTATACTACACTACACTGACCACCATACTACACTACACTGACCACTATACTACACTACACTGACCACTATACTACACTACACTGACCACCATACTACACTATACTGACCACCATACTACACTGTCCACTATACTACACTATACTGACCACTATAGTACACTGTCCACTACACTGTCCACTATACTACACTATACTGACCACCATACTACACTGTCCACTATACTACACTATACTGACCACCATACTACACTGTCCACTATACTACACTACACTGACCACTATACTACACTGTCCACTATACTACACTACACTGACCACCATACCACACCTACACTGACCACTATACTACACTACACTGACCACTATACTACACTACACTGTCCACTATACTACACTACACTGACCACTATACTATACTGTCCACTATACTATACTATACTGACCACTATACTATACTGTCCACTATACTACACTGTCCACTATACTACACTGTCCACTATATTACACTATACTGACCACTATACTGACCACCATACTACACTACACTGACCACCATACTACACTGTCCACTATACTACACTGACCACCATACTACACTGACCACCATACTACACTATACTGTCCACTACACTACATTGTCCACTACACTGACCACTATACTATACTGTCCACTACACTACACTGTCCACTATACTACACTACACTGACCACCATACTACACTGTCCACTATACTACACTACACTGTCCACTATACTACACTACACTGACCACTATACTACACTACACTGACCACTATACTACACTACACTGACCACTATACTACACTACATTGCCCACTACACTGACCACTATACTATACTGTCCACTACACTACACTGACCACTATACTACAGTACACTGACCACCATACTACACTGTCCACTATACTACACTACACTGACCACTATACTACACTACACTGACCACCATACTACACTATACTGACCACCATACTACACTGTCCACTATACTACACTACACTGACCACTATACTACACTATACTGACCACTACACTACATTGTCCACTACACTACACTGTCCACTATACTACACTATACTGACCACCATACTACACTGTCCACTATACTACACTATACTGACCACCATACTACACTGACCACTATACTACACTGTCCACTATACTACACTACACTGACCACCATACCACACTACACTGACCACTATACTACACTACACTGACCACCATACTACACTGTCCACTATACTACGCTATACTGACCACCATACTACACTGACCACTATACTACACTACACTGACCACTATACTACACTACACTGACCACTATACTACACTACACTGACCACTATACTACACTACACTGTCCACTATACTACACTACACTGTCCACTATACTACACTACACTGACCACTATACTACACTACACTGACCACTATACTACACTACACTGACCACTATACTACACTACACTGTCCACTATACTACACTACACTGACCACTATACTACACTACACTGTCCACTATACTACACTACACTGACCACTATACTACACTGACCACTATACTACACTACACTGTCCACTATACTACACTACACTGTCCACTATACTACACTACACTGTCCACTATACTACACTGACCTCCATACTAAACTACACTATACTGACCACTATGCTAACCACTATACTATACTACACTGACCACCATACTACACTGACCACCATACTACACTACACTGCCCCCCATACTGACCACTACACTACACTGACTGACCTCCATACTAAACTACACTATCCTGCCTACAGTCTCTCTCTCACCCCCCCCCCCCCCCCCCCCCCCCCTAACAAGACTCTCACTCACCTTCTTATCTTGGCCTGCATCGATCCGGAGGAGGAGAAGACAGCGGCGGCTCACATTCTTCTCTCCCCTGCGCCCTGTTATTGGGCGTATGGGGGGTCATGTGCGGAGGCGGGACTTCAGGAGCGATCTAGGACAGGCCAGCCCTACGCCTCACATGACCCCCATACGCCCAATCACAGGGCGCCGGCCACTTAACATGGCGGCCGGGCCGGGGACACAGGATCGAGAAATTAGGAGGAGGCAGCCAGTGACACATACTGGCGCCCCCCTAAATGTCGCGCCCGGGGCCACGGCACCCCCTGCACCCCCCACGCTACGCCACTGAGTGGAGGGATTGATGGAAAGGGGTAACAGATGCCGAGCAGTTTGTAAGGTGGATGAGTCTGGCAGCAGCATTCATGATGGATTGAAGGGGGAGAAGCCTATGTAGAGGTAAGCCAATGAGGAGGGAGTTGCAGTAGTCAAGGCGAGAGATAACCAGGGAGTGGATTAAGAGCTTTGTGGTGTCATTGGTTAGAAAAGGGCGTATTTTGGAGATGTTGCGGAGGTTGAGGTGGGAAGATTTAGACACTGATTGGATGTGGGGCCTAAAGGATAGATCAGTCCAGGACTACACCTAGGACCTTGGCATGGGGGGATGGGCTGATTGTTTTGCCATTGATTCTTGACAGAGAGATCAGGGGAAGGGGGGAGGAAATATACTGATTTTGGTTTTGGATAGATTGAGTTTGAGGAAGTGGTGTGACATCCAGACTGATATATCTGATAGTAAATTAGAGATATGTGAGGAGATGGAGGAAGAGAGCTGAGGGATCGAGAGATATATTTGGGTGTTGTCAGTGTAGAGATGGTATTGGAAGCCATGGGAGGCCATCAGCCGACCCAGGGAGGAGGTGTAGATGGAGAATAGGAGAGTTCCAAGAACAGAACCTTGGGGGACCCCAACAGAGAAATGAAGAGGAGAGGAGGAAGTCGAATTGTAAGTAACTCTAAAGGTGCGGTTGGATAAGTAGGAAGAGAATCAGCGAAGAGTACAGTCATGGAGACCAAAGGCGTGGAGTTTTCTGAGGAGGAGGGGGTGGTCAACCATATCAAAGGCAGCAGAGAGGTCCAGGAGTAGGAGTACAGAATAATGTCCATTGGTTTTGGCCATTGGTAAGTTTTAGGAGAGCAGTTTCTGTGGAGTGTTGAGGGCGAAATCTAGACTGAAGGGGATGAAAAAGGAGGTTATTCTCGGCAAGGTGGTCGCTCAGTCGGGTGTAGACTAGTTACATGACTAGGAGCCGGTCCCACCGGCCATTAGTGGGGACCCAGAGAGGTCTCTGAGCTTAGAGGACGCGATGAGCATGCTCAGCGTGTATGTAAGGGGGGTGGAGGATAAAGCCACTCTTCTGCAGCCATATGTTGGGGGGGATGGGGCATACAAGGGGTGGAATGTTCAGACAACTGTAAACTTTCTGTTGGAAGGGATTCCTCCGGCTGGAAAGCCTCCCAACCATTTTCACACCCCTCAGAGGTAACCTGTATTCTGGACTCCACTGTCCCTCCTAGGGGCCCGGGGCCGGCATGGGGGGGTCAGCTGGTGGAAGGAGGGAGATCACTGAACATCCATTCAACATCCTGAACTTGGAAGCATTTCCTCACTTCGGGGTCCACAACTGTCTTTCCCCAGATGCTGTTGGAGTTCAGAGGTGACATTAGGGGTCTAATAGACCCCCAATCTATAGAGGACCTGTCATTGTTATCACATAGGGGGCTACCAGCTCAAAATGTTTTGAGTGCGGGTTCACCCCAGAACACAGTGCGGGAAATACACGTTCTGTGCACATTTCCTGCACCGCACTCAAAACGCAGCGCCCTCACAGTCTGCGGGTGCCAATGTAATGTTCACCGCTCTCCAAACGCCGATTACAAACACTGAGGTGATACCGCAGTACTATGAGATTCGGGGCGGAATGATTTTAAAAAGTAATGCATACGATATTCTCTCCGCTTTCTGGTGTAATTTCAACCATTTCAAATAAATGAGCCGTGAAATCGCAGCATGCGGGAACACACCAGAATTGTAGCGTAGTGCGTTCCGCGTTCCCATGTGACCCCCACCTTATGTCACCGCGCATGCCACGTGAGAGCAACAGTTCCAAGGCTGTCATTCACCGTCGTCTATAAACTGATGACTAGGGACCTCTTGTGGACAATTTGGGTACTGAAGTTTTTCGAAATGTCACAAGTGCGCAAGGTTTGACGTGTTTGGTATCTATTTACTCGGCGCAGCCTCATCTATTCATTTTACCAAAAGCTGGGGTAATATATCGTGTGTGTAAAATGAATGAGTGAATTTTATTGTGAACCTGCTTCAGAAAACTAGAGGTGCCGCTCTAGGCTTCTTCATCCCAATCCAGCGGCTCGCTCTGTGGGGGGTGCTGGCTGGGGAGAGCCCGTTTTGGCTCTGTGCACTAAATCCAGAAATGCAGACGCCCTAAAAGCTGCACAGTACCATGCCCGACAGTCACTTTAGTGAAAGCAGCCTCTGCTCAGCTCCGTCCAGGCCATGTCACCGACGCGTTTCACCCCACCCATAGGGCATATTCATAGAAGACCTCCATAACTAAACCCCGTGGTTGGGACAAAATGCATCGGTGGCTTAGCCTGGATGGAGCTGAGCAGATGTTGCTTTTACTCAAGTGACTTGTATGTTACTGTGCAACGTTTGGGACGTCTTTCTTGCTGGATTTACCACCATTTTATTCTGCAGGGCTTTCAGAAATCGATCGTGTTTTAGGAGTTTCAATGAAACTTCAGGCCAAATGAAAAAAGTCGCTGTGGTAGACAAATGGTTAAAAACACTAAAAATTTCTTCTAAAAAAATGTAAACTGCAGAAACAAAAATCCACTTCTAAAAGAAAAGGAACGGACGTAACGCGTCCGCAGGCGTGACATTTCTGAGCGGACTCCCCACTGCGGAGTGATTTTTCTTCGGAGAAGTTGAGGACCATTAGAAGTGAGCGGCCTTTTATTTGGCGTGTACCGCGAGTTAAACGGAACAGTGGTGGAAGCTTTGACAGACACTTAAGAATTCTAATTCGTCAAGGTCAGCCCCCGGCACCCACGCGGTGAGGCCGCCGCACTGCGATTGTGACTCATCCACCTAATGATTTTAGTACATACCATACATAAGAATGACTTTCTTTATGCATTTTACTTGTTTCTGGAGCGCTGACGCTTTTCTGTGTTTGAAGGAGCTTACACTCTAATGTCTCCGCTGCAGTGACAGACAACCTACCACTCAGATAATGGAGGGGCTGGAAGAAGATCTGCAGAAAAGAGAGCGGAGGAGGAAGAGAGGGGAGGGGGAGGTTGGGGCACAGCAGAGAGTGGAGGGGGGAGGTGGGGGCAGAGCGGGGGGGAGGTGGGGGCAGAGTGGAGGGGGAGGTGAGGGCAGAGTGGAGGGGGAGGTGAGGGCAGAGTGGAGGGGGAGGTGAGGGCAGAGTGGAGGGGGAGGTGAGCACACAGCAGAGAGCGGAGGGGGGGAAGTGGGGGCAGAGCAGGGAGTGGAGGAGGGAGGTGGGGGCAGAGCGGGAGGGAGGTGGGGGCAGAGCGGAGAGTGGGGGGGAGGTGGGGGCAGAGCGGAGAGTGGAGGGGGGAGGTTGGGGCAGAGTGGGGGGGTGGGGGGGGCAGAGCGGAGGGGAAGGTGGGGGCAGAGCGGGGAGTGGAGGGGGGAGGTGGGGGCAGAGTGGAGGGGGGAGGTGGGGGCAGAGCGGAGAGCGGAGGGTGGGTGGGGGCAGAGCAGAGAGTGGAGGGGGTAGGTTGGGGCAGAGTGGGGGGGGAGGTGGGGGCAGAGTGGGGGGGAGGTGGGGGTGGGGGCAGAGCGGAGGGGGGGTGGGGGCAGAGCAGAGAGTGGAGGGGGGAGGTGGGGGCAGAGTGGGGGGGGAGGTCGGGGCAGAGCAGAGAGTGGAGGGGGGAGGTGGGGGCAGAGTGGGGGGGGAGGTCGGGGCAGAGCAGAGAGCGGAGGGGGGAGGTGGGGGCAGAGTGGGGGGGGAGGTCGGGGCAGAGCAGAGAGCGGAGGGGGGAGGTGGGGGCAGAGTTGGGGGGGGCAGAGCAGAGAGCGGAGGGGGAGGTGGGGTCAGAGCGGAGGGGGAGGTGGGGGCAGAGCAGAGAGCGGAGGGGGGAGGTGGGGGCAGAGTGGGGGTGGGGGTGGGGGCAGAGCAGAGAGCGGAGGGGGAGGTGGGGTCAGAGCGGGGGAGGCGGGGACACAGCAGGTCCGGATGAAGAGAAGGAGCTGCTGAACTTTTTAAGTTAACAAGCGGGTGATTGGTTCCTAGTATGATTGGCGGCACCCCCCATGTGTTGGGGGTATGTAACCTGGTAGGAATTAGAGAGGATGGGGGGAGGGGGGCACATGCTCAGATGGGGGTCTGGTATGGATTTTTGGGGTGGGGGAATCAGAAAAGTCAAAGTTTCATTTATAAAGAAAGTTTAGTGAAGATTAAAAGAATAAAAAATATTCCGGGGCGTTTTGAAGCACAAGTCTCCGCAGCGGGCGGATGGGGGTCATACTGCACATTGAAATGCGTTCAGCCCACACATTGCGGGGTGACTGGACTCTGTAGCTTGAGGTGCGTTTCTGTATGTGAAGCATCCAGAGATTCTATTAATCAGAAGAGGACTCCGAGTTCTCCTGGCAGCGCGCCTTCCCCGACCGTCATCTCGCGGGACGTGACGCCCTCCGCGCTGAGCTAGACGCTGATAATCGTATTAATCATGTTGATGGACAGGGCGATGGTCTCCAGGAAGGTAATTACACTATCTCCAGTTACAGCATCATATATATTCTTGTCATGACTTCATTAATTGATCGCAGCGAAACGCGTGTCACAGCGCCAGGAAAACTCTCTAGAACTTTGCTGCAGTGAAGTTAGAGAAGAACTCCCGATCTTCTACTACACATGATCGTGTTCACTGAACGTTTCTCTTCCTATATAATCAATCGCATCATTGCTGTTTGCAACCTATGTCTGAAGCGGATCAAGCAAGGCCAAAACAGCAGCAGCTTAGGCACCACATCCTTGACCAGACATATGATGACCTCCCATGCAGTCTGTTGGCAACAGCACTTAAAAGACCCACACCAAAGAAAAAGGCGGACTTCTCCTTGCTCCTCATCTAGGATCTCCAACCCCACTATACCTCCAGTCCTCTCAAAAACCTGCACAGAAAGGAATGAAGGTATAGAAATAGGTGTCCCAAGTACTTGCAGCCAACCTGCTATCAGTACATCACCATCTGATTTTAGCAGGCAAATTTCCCTACCCCAGTTGCTAAACCGTAAAAAGAAATTCGTTCCCAGCCATCCACATGCTCAGCGGTTGAATGCTAGCTTGACCAAATTTCTAGCACTGCAACTGCTGCCTTTTTATCTGGTAGACTCTGCCCCCTTTCGTGAATTTGTGGAATGTGCTGTACCACAGTGGCAGGGTCCAAAACAGCATTTCTTTTCATGGAAGGCCATTTGGACTCTCTACTGGCATGTGGAAGGCAATGTTTTGGCCTTGATGGACAGGGAAGTCAGCAGTAAGGTGCATATTACCCCTGACTCGTGGTCCAGCAGGCACAGGCAGGGACGTTACCTTTCCTTCACGGTGCATTGGGTAACTCTGCTGGCAGCTGGGAAGGATGCAGGACTTGTATTGTTGGAGCTTGTTCCGCCACCACGCCTCCAAAATGCTAGTGGTGATTCTGCCAGAGCTCTCTCCTCCACCCCCTCCTCCTCTTCTTCTTCCTCTATGGCCTCTTCTGCAGATTTGTCCTCTGAACCAGCGGTGCTCTGTAGGCGTTCAAGGGGCTATGCAAGCACTCAGGCAAAAGGATGCCATGCAGTGCTTGAGTTGGTCTGCTTAGGGGACAGGCGCCACACTGGGGCAGAGATTCTGTCAGCTCTGCAGGGGCAGGCTCAGAGGTGGTTGACGCCACGCCAGCTTCAGCCAGGAATGGTTGTATGCGACAATGGCACAAACCTTCTCTCCGCCCTCTGACAGGGACACTTGACCCATGTTCAATGTTTGGCACATGTCCTTAATTTGGTGTTGCAGCGGTTTCTTGAGCAGGTACCCAGGCTTACAGGATCTCCTGAGGCAGGCCAGAAAAGCCTATGGTCATTTCTGCCAGTCATACAATGCCAGTGCTCAGCTGGCTAACATTCAAAGGAAATGCAACCTGCCCATCAACCTCCTCATTTGTGACATGCCCACCAGGTGGAACTCAACGTTGGCAATGCTGTAGCGGCTGCACACGCAGCAGAGGGCCATCAAAGAGTACCTGTGCGAATATGGCACCAGGACAGGGTCAGGAGAGCTTTGCTTCTTTTCACCATGCCAGTGGCTACTGATCAAGTATGCATGCACTGTCCTGTCACCATTTGAGGAGGCCACAAGGATGGTGAGCAGTGACAGTGCATGTATCAGTGATACTGTGCCTCTAGTCTTCCTGTTGGAGCACATGCTTCGTGGAATCATGGACATGGCACTTGAGGCAGAACAGTGGGAGGAAGAGGAGGACTTCCTTACCTCTCAAGGCCCCCCTTTATCCAAATAACATTCCTGCAGGCCCGCCAAACACACAGGAAGAAGAGGAGGAGGAGGATTGTGTCAGCATGGACAGTCTTCAAGGGATGGTTTTCAGTCCCCAGAAACCCAAGGAGTTGTACGTGGCTGGGAGGAGGTTGTTACGGATCATGTGATCCTTAGTGACCCAGGGGACTCAGAATCGAATGCCTCTGCAAACTTACGCGGCATGGTCTTCCTGATTCTGCAAAGCCTGCGAAAGGACCCTAGGATTCGTGGTATCAAGTAGAGGGATCATTACTGGCTGGTAACCCTTCTTGATCAACGTTACAAGGGTAAGGTTGCAGAACTCATCCTGCCTTCGCAGAGGGAGCAGAGGATGAAACATCTTCAGGAGGCCATGAAGAAAGGTTTGTGCAATGCGTTTCCAGACTCTGGGAGGTTACAATTTCCTGGTGCTGGACAACGTGTTGCTGAGGCTTCGTTCAGTCAGAGGAAGAGCGGTGGAGAAGGTGGCAGGCTGACCGATGCCTTTAAACAATTTTTCAGTCCTCAGCGCCAAGGTCTGATCGGTTCAAGCAACCATCGCTAGCGTCTGCATTACATGGTGCAGGAATATCTAGGGGCAAGATCAGACTTGGGGACCTTTCCAACAGAGCATCCTCTGGGTTACTGGGTCTTGAGGATGCACCACTGGCCATAACTTGCTCAATATGCAATTGAGCCACTGGCCTGTCCTGCATCCAGCATGCTTTCTGAACGCACATTCAGTGCTGCTGGATGGTTTGTAATGGATCAAAGAGTGCACCTGTCCACAGGCTCTGTTGAAAGGCTCACATTCATAAAAATCAATCAGTCTTGGATCAACAGCTACCAAGCACCTGATGCTGATGTAACCGATTGAATTTTCTATGGATGTGGGATCCCTTGAAGACTGCCTATGCTGACTCTTCTATTCCTCCTCAATCTTGATGATGTTAGCTTCCAACAATATTTTTTGGTTTAGGGCACCACCACCACCCAAGGCCCAATTTTTCTGCCCCTGTTTAACAGGGGCATGTAATTACAATTTTTGAACTAATATTTCACAGCAGGGCCCATTCCTGTGCCCAACAAGAATATCTATGAGGGGTTACAGTGTTGTGGCACCACCCCCACCCAAGGCCCAATTTTTCTGCCAATGTTTAACAGGGGCATGTAATTACAATTCTTGATATAATATTTCACAGAAGGGCCCATTCCTGCACCCACCAAGAGTAACTGAGGGCTTACAGTGTTCTGGTATCACCACCACCACCAGATCCATCTTTAATATTGATTGGACCCTGGGCAAACATTTTCTTTGGGCCCCCCAATGCAGATCAGGCAGCAATTGTGATTGGTTGCCAGGGGTTAAAGCATAACATTACTGCTCACTGATTAGTTGCTAGAGGTTACAGCACATCATTTCTGCTTGCTGATAGGTTTTGGCTGCTAGAGGTTACTGCACATCATTACCGCTCACCCATTGGTTGCTGGGGCTGGGGGGTGTGGGCAGTGGTGGTGGTGAGGGGTGGATTGGTATCAGTGGCATTGGGGGGATTGGAGGGTGTGATCAGTGTAGGTGGGGGTTTAGAGAGAGAAAGAGAGGGTTAGCTAGGGTGGTGAGAGAGAGAGAGAAGTGGGTGAAAGAGAGAGGGGAAAGAGGGGGGGGTGAGAGAGAAGGGGTGAGAGAGAGTGTGGTGTGAGAGAACGGGTGAAAGAGATAGAGAGGGGTGTAGGAGAGAGAGCAGGGGCGGACTGATAACTCATGGGGCCCCCGGGCAATAGGAGATTATGGGGCCCCCAGGCAATCAGAGATTATGGGGCCACACAGTATACACACACACAGTATACAATCACACAGTATACAGATACATGGATACACAGACAGATGTAAAAAAAAAACACAGATTTATACATACTGTCCCTGGTTTTACTGAGGCTGGCAACCCTGATGGGGCCCCCCCTGGCCCAGGGTCCTCGGGCAGTGCCGAGTGGCTCAATGGTCAGTCCGCCCCTGAGAGAGAGAGATGGAAAAGATAGGGTTGCTGAGTTGTGCTGGGGGTTTTCTCTGGTTTTGTCTTTCAAAGAGAGAGGGGGTGAGAGAGAGAGAGAAAGGGGGCATTGGGGATGAGAGAGAGGGGGGATTGGGGGTGAGAGAGAGGGGGGTTGGGGATGAAAGAGAGGGGGGATGGAGATGAGAGAGAAGGGAGTTTGGGGATGAGAGAGAGGGGGGATTGGGGATGAGAGAGAGAGGGGATTGGGGATGAGAGAGAGGGGGGATGGAGATGAGAGAGAGGGGGGTTTGGGGATGAGAGAGAGGGGGGATTGGGGATAAGAGAGAGAGAGGGGGGGTTGGGGTGAGAGAGAGGGGGGATTGGGGATAAGAGAGAGAGAGGGGGGGTTGGGGTGAGAGAGAGGGGGGATTGGGGATGAAAGAGGGGGGTTGGGGACGAGAGAGAGGGGGGATTGGGGATGAGAGAGAGGGGGGTTTGGGGATGAGAGAGAGGGGGGTTTGGGGATGAGAGAGAGGGGGGTTGGGGATGAGAGAGAGAGGGGGGTTGGGGATGAAAGAGAGGGGGGTTGGGGATGAAAGAGAGGGGGGTTGGGGATGAAAGAGAGGGGGGATGGAGATGAGAGAGAAGGGGGTTTGGGGATGAGAGAGAGGGGGGATTGGGGATGAGAGAGAGGGGGGATGGAGATGAGAGAGAGAGAGGGGGGTTTGGGGATGAGAGAGAGGGGGGTTTGGGGATGAGAGAGAGGGGGGTTTGGGGATGAGAGAGGGGGGGGGTTGGGGATGAGAGAGAGAGCGGATTGGGGATGAGAGAGAGGGGAGATGGAGATGAGAGAAATGGGGGATTGGGGATGAGATAGAGAGAGGGGGGTTGGGGATGAGAGAGGGGATTGGGGAGGAGAGAGGGGGGATGGAAATGAGAGAGAAGGGGGTTTGGGGATGAGAGAGAGAGAGGGGGATTGGGGATGAGAGAGAGGGGGATTGGGGATGAGAGAGAGAGGGGGGTTTGGGTGAGAGAGGGGGGGGGATTGGGGATGAAAGAGGGGGGTTGGGGGCGAGAGAGAGAAAGGGGGGATTGGGGATGAGAGAGAGGGGGGTTGGGGATGAGAGATAGGGGGATGGGGATGAGAGAGAGGGGGGTTTGGGGATGAGAGAGAGAGAGAGGGGGGGTTGGGGGTGAGAGAGAGAGGGGATTGGGGATGAGAGAGAGGGGAGATGGAGATGAGAGAGAGGGGGGATTGGGGATGAGAGAGAGAGAGAGGGGATTGGGGATGAGAGAGAGGGGGGTTTGGGGATGAGAGAGAGGGGGGATTGGGGATGAGAGAGAGGGGGGATTGGAGATGAGAGAGAGAGAGGGGGGTTTTGGTGAGAGAGAGGGGGGATTGGGGATGAAAGAGGGGGGTTGGGGACGAGAGAGAGAAAGGGGGGATTGGGGATGAGAGAGAGGGGGGTTGGGGATGAGAGATTTGGGGATGAGAGAGAGAGAGGGGGGGTTGGGGGTGAGAGAGGAGGGGGATTGGGGATGAAAGAGAGGGGGGATGGAGATGAGAGAGAAGGGGGGTTTGGGGATGAGAGAGAGAGGGGGGTTTGGGGATGAGAGAGGGGATTGGGGATGAGGGAGAGAGGGGGGTTGTGGGTGAGAGAGAGAGGGGGGGTGGTGATGAGAGAGAGGGGGGTTGGGATGAGAGAGAGGGGGGTTTGGGGATGAGAGAGAGGGAGATTGGGGACGAGAGAGAGAGAAGGGGGATTGGGGATGAGAGGGGGGGTTGGGGACGAGAGAGAGAGAAGGGGGATTGGGGATGAGAGGGGGGATTGGGGATTAGAGAGAGGGGGGTTGGGGATGAGAGAGGGGTGAGGATTAGAGAGAGGGGGTGAAGGGGGGATTGGGGATTAGAGAGGGGTGAGGATTAGAGAGAGGGGGTGAAGGGGGGATTGGGGATTAGAGAGGGGTGAGGATTAGAGAGAGGGGGTGAAGGGGGGATTGGGGATTAGAGAGGGGGGATTGGGGATTAGAGAGGGGTGAGGATTAGAGAGAGGGGGTGAAGGGGGGATTGGGGATTAGAGAGGGGTGAGGATTAGAGAGAGGGGGGATTGGGGATGAGAGAGGGGTGAGGATTAGAGAGAGGGGGGGTTGGGGATGAGAGAGGGGTGAGGATTAGAGAGAGGGGGTGAAGGGGGGATTGGGGATGAGAGAGAGGGGGGGATTGGGGATTAGAGAGGGGTGAGGATTAGAGAGAGGGGGTGAAGGGGGGATTGGGGATTAGAGAGGGGTGAGGATTAGAGAGAGGGGGTGAAGGGGGGATTGGGGATTAGAGAGGGGTGAGGATTAGAGAGAGGGGGTCTTAGCCCGGACTGCACCCCCTGTCACAGTCTGTATATTGGTGTGTATGATGCCTGGTACCTCCTTCCATAGGACGTTCACGCTGACCCTTCTCCTTCTGGGTGGGGAGGATGGGGGTGCTCTGCTCCTTCCAGAAGATACTTCCTATACTGCGGACTGTCCCGGGTAGCACTAGCAGTTCCTGGCTGCATGCTTTCACTCATGGTTAGTATTTGGCTGAAGACATTTATTATCAATCATCTGTGTTTACTCTTTTTATATCATAATCACAACAGAAACTATCCAAATGTCCCTGATCAAAAGTTTACATACCCCAGTTCTTAATACCGTGTATTGCCCCCTTTGCCCCCAATGACAGCTTGAAGTCCTTTGTGGTATTTGTGGATGAGGCTCTTTATCTTCTCAGATGGTTCCTCTTGGTAAAAAGCCTCCAGTTCCTGTAAATTCTTGGGCTTTCTTGCATTAACTGCACGTTTGAGATTTCCCCAGAGTGGCTCAATGATATTGAGGTCAGGAGACTGAGATGACCACTCCAGAACCTTCACTTTATTCTGCTGTAGTCAATGACAGGACAACTTGGCCTTGTGTTTTGGATCACTGTCATGTTGGAATGTCCAAGTACGTCCCATGCGGAGCTTACTGGCTGATGAATGAAATGTTCCTCTAGTATTTTTTGATAACATACTACATTCATCTTGCCAACAATTCTGACCAAATTTCCTGTGCCTTTGTAGCTCACACATCCCCAAAAGTAGGGTTGGAGTTGGGGTCAGTAGTAGGGTTGGAGTTGGGGTCAGTAGTAGGGTTGGAGTTGGGGTCAGTAGTAGGTTTGGAGTTGGGGTCAGTAGTAGGTTTGGAGTTGGGGTCAGTAGTAGAGTTGGAGTTGGGGTCAGTAGTAGAGTTGGAGTTGGGGTCAGTAGTAGAGTTGGAGTTGGGGTCAGTAGTAGGGTTGGAGTTGGGGTAAGTAGTAGGGTTTGATTTGGGGTCAGTAGTAGGGTTTGATTTGGGGTCAGTAGTAGGGTTGGAGTTGGGGTCAGTAGTAGGGTTGGGGTCAGTAGTAGGGTTGGAGTTGGGTTCAGTAGTAGGGTTGGAATTGGGGTCAGTAGTAGGGTTAGAGTTGGGATCAGTAGTAGGGTTGGAGTTAGGGTCAGTAGTAGGGTTAGAGTTGGAGTCAGTAGTAGGGTTAGAGTTGGGATCAGTAGTAGGGTTGGAGTTAGGGTCAGTAGTAGGGTTGGAGTTGGGGTCAGTAGTAGGTTTGGAGTTGGGATCAGTAGTAGGGTTGGAGTTAGGGTCAGTAGTAGGGTTAGAGTTGGAGTCAGTAGTAGGGTTAGAGTTGGAGTCAGTAGTAGGGTTAGAGTTGGGGTCAGTAGTAGGGTTGGAGTTGGAGTCGGTAGTAGGGTTGGAGTCGGTAGTAGGGTTGGAGTTGTGGTCGGTAGTAGGGTTGGAGTCAGTAGTAGGGTTGGAGTTGGGATCGGTAGTAGGGTTGGAGTTAGGGTCGGTAGTAGGGTTGGAGTTGGAGTCGGTAGTAGGGTTGGAGTTGGAGTCGGTAGTAGGGTTGGAGTTGGAGTCGGTAGTAGGGTTGGAGTTGGGGTCGGTAGTAGGGTTGGAGTTGGAGTCGGTAGTAGGGTTGGAGTTGGAGTCGGTAGTAGGGTTGGAGTTGGAGTCGGTAGTAGGGTTGGAGTTGGGGTCGGTAGTAGGGTTGGAGTTGGGGTCGGTAGTAGGGTTGGAGTTGGAGTCGGTAGTAGGGTTGGAGTTGGGGTCAGTAGTAGGGTTGGAGTCCCGGAGAGTTGAATGTCCATCCTGTGGAGGGATCATTGGACATCCGGTTCCTCATTAGAAGATGAGGTCTCATTACTCCGCCATTATTTATAATACTTCCAATGTTACATTTTAATATCCTAAACATTCCAGGTAGTTAAACAATGAATGTAGTCACTGTATATATTAATATATTAATTAAGAATATATAATAAATGCAGCTAGTAGAAGTATCTGTATCTGTGTGGATATGGGCCTCCTGTGATGTTCTGCACTCAATCAATCAGACAGGAAGAGGAGAGAGCAAAGTGAGCACCTCAATATGCTTCTGCTGACCTTTCACTGTCCAATCAGCAGGCTGGGGGTGTGTCTTTGACCAGCTATGCTGATCCTAAACAGAACTGTGTGGTCTTGGTGTCCGGGCCACACAATTGGCTAAGAAGATATAGAAATCTTTTTGTACCTAAAATGTTCCCTCATTTCAGACGTCGATTTAGCTGCTTGCCAAGAATTTAACTAAAAATAAAATACTTGCTGCATAATTCTTTACATTCATTTTTTTTAAATACTTGATTTTTTTTCTTCCTACAACATTAGCAATAACCCCTGATAGACTGGAGTTCCCAGAATCCTCCTCCCCCTGATTTGTAGACTGGAGTTCCCAGAATCCCCGTCCCCCTGATTTGTGGACTGGAGTTTCCAGAATCCCCGTCCCCCTGATTTGTGGACTGGAGTTTCCAGAATCCTCCTCCCCTGATTTGTGGACTGGAGTTCCCAGAATCCTCGTCCCCCTGATTTGTAGACTGGAGTTCCCAGAATCCTCGTCCCCCTGATTTGTGGACTGGAGTTCCCGGAATCCTCGTCCCCCTGATTTGTGGACTGGAGTTCCCGGAATCCTCCTCCCCCTGATTTGTGGACTGGAGTTCCCAGAATCCCCGTCCCCCTGATTTGTGGACTGGAGTTCCCAGAATCCTCGTCCCCCTGATTTGTGGACTGGAGTTCCCGGAATCCTCCTCCCCCTGATTTGTGGACTGGAGTTCCCAGAATCCCCGTCCCCCTGATTTGTGGACTGGAGTTCCCAGAATCCCCGTCCCCCTGATTTGTGGACTGCAGTTCCCAGAATCCCCGTCCCCCTGATTTGTGGACTGGAGTTCCCGGAATCCTCGTCCCCCTGATTTGTGGACTGGAGTTCCCAGAAACCCCGTCCCCCTGATTTGTGGACTGGAGTTCCCAGAATCCCCGTCCGCCTGATTTGTAGACTGGAGTTCCCAGAATCCTCCTCCCCCTGATTTGTGGACTGGAGTTGGGGATGAGAGAGGGGTGAGGATTAGAGAGAGGGGGTGAAGGGGGGATTGGGGATTAGAGAGGGGTGAGGATTAGAGAGAGGGGGTGAAGGGGGATTGGGGATTAGAGAGGGGTGAGGATTAGAGAGAGGGGGTGAAGGGGGGGATTGGGGATTAGAGAGGGGTGAGGATTAGAGAGAGGGGGTCTTAGCCCGGACTGCACCCCCTGTCACAGTCTGTATATTGGTGTGTATGATGCCTGGTACCTCCTTCCATAGGACGTTCACGCTGACCCTTCTCCTTCTGGGTGGGGAGGATGGGGGTGCTCTGCTCCTTCCAGAAGATACTTCCTATACTGCGGACTGTCCCGGGTAGCACTAGCAGTTCCTGGCTGCATGCTTTCACTCATGGTTAGTGTTTGGCTGAAGACATTTATTATCAATCATCTGTGTTTACTCTTTTTATATCATAATCACAACAGAAACTACCCAAATGTCCCTGATCAAAAGTTTACATACCCCAGTTCTTAATACCGTGTATTGCCCCCTTTGCCCCCAATGACAGCTTGAAGTCCTTTGTGGTATTTGTGGATGAGGCTCTTTATCTTCTCAGATGGTTCCTCTTGGTAAAAAGCCTCCAGTTCCTGTAAATTCTTGGGCTTTCTTGCATTAACTGCACGTTTGAGATTTCCCCAGAGTGGCTCAATGATATTGAGGTCAGGAGACTGAGATGACCACTCCAGAACCTTCACTTTATTCTGCTGTAGTCAATGACAGGACAACTTGGCCTTGTGTTTTGGATCATTGTCATGTTGGAATGTCCAAGTACGTCCCATGCGGAGCTTACTGGCTGATGAATGAAATGTTCCTCTAGTATTTTTTGATAACATACTACATTCATCTTGCCAACAATTCTGACCAAATTTCCTGTGCCTTTGTAGCTCACACATCCCCAAAAGTAGGGTTGGAGTTGGGGTCAGTAGTAGGGTTGGAGTTGGGGTCAGTAGTAGGGTTGGAGTTGGGGTCAGTAGTAGGGTTGGAGTTGGGGTCAGTAGTAGGGTTGGGGTCAGTAGTAGGGTTGGAGTTGGGTTCAGTAGTAGGGTTAGAGTTGGGATCAGTAGTAGGGTTGGAGTTAGGGTCAGTAGTAGGGTTAGAGTTGGAGTCAGTAGTAGGGTTAGAGTTGGAGTCAGTAGTAGGGTTGGAGTTGGAGTCGGTAGTAGGGTTGGAGTTGGAGTCGGTAGTAGGGTTGGAGTTGGGGTCGGTAGTAGGGTTGGAGTTGGAGTCGGTAGTAGGGTTGGAGTTGGGGTCGGTAGTAGGGTTGGAGTTGGGGTCGGTAGTAGGGTTGGAGTTGGGGTCGGTAGTAGGGTTGGAGTTGGGGTCGGTAGTAGGGTTGGAGTTGGGGTCGGTAGTAGGGTTGGAGTTGGAGTCGGTAGTAGGGTTGGAGTTGGAGTCGGTAGTAGGACTGGAGTTCCCAGAATCCCCGTTCCCCTGATTTGTGGACTGGAGTTCCCAGAATCCTCGTCCCCCTGATTTGTAGACTGGAGTTCCCAGAATCCTCCTCCCCCTGATTTGTGGACTGGAGTTCCCAGAATCCTTTTTCCCCTGATTTGTAGACTGGAGTTCCCAGAATCCTCGTCCCCCTGATTTGTAGACTGGAGTTCCCAGAATCCTCGTCCCCCTGATTTGTGGACTGGAGTTCCCAGAATCCTCGTCCCCCTGATTTGTGGACTGGAGTTCCCAGAATCCTCGTCCCCCTGATTTGTGGACTGGAGTTCCCAGAATCCTCCTCCCCCTGATTTGTGGACTGGAGTTCCCAGAATCCTCCTCCCCCTGATTTGTGGACTGGAGTTCCCAGAATCCTCCTCCCCCTGATTTGTGGACTGGAGTTCCCAGAATCCTCCTCCCCCTGATTTGTGGACTGGAGTTCCCAGAATCCTCGTCCCCCTGATTTGTGGACTGGAGTAGAATGTCAGATAGAGGGATGGAAGGTTAAGGGGGGACTCAGGTACCTGGTATTTCGGATCAGGGTATTTCTTCTATCCAGAGGACAAACGGTCTCCTCAACTGGATATAGCATTCACCGGATAGGTCTCTCTCACTGACCTAGCAGCCAGTGCAATGCTCGGACATGGTCTCTGCCACAGACTTGATGAGAAACAATAATCGTTGCGGTTGTTACACAATCCTCTGCCACAGGACGGTGCAACCAAAGCTTAACTGCACAGTACCAGTTTCTTTCAGCCAATCCGGCGATACTGTGAGATAGGTGATCCAGGTTGCATCCTTCGATTGAATTTCCAGGCTCCTCCTGAGATACCAGCATACTTTTCTGGGTCACCTCCAGAGAAGTCCTCCCCTGGTCTCCTCCAATCGATTGGCTTCTACCCGCAGGCAAGACAACACAGGACCACCTTTTGGATCAGCAGGCCCCAGAGCTCCTGGGCCTACTTCTGTAGTAGCAACGCCTCAGGCCAGCTGGCCCCGAGGCAGCTGAGCTGCCCCGGCCCCCCTTTGGCCAGGAGGGCCTTCAGGTCAGGGACAACGATAAAAAGAGACCCCGACCAATTGGTGCCTGTACCTTAAATACCCTCACCCAGAATGCACAGCGAGTGAACCAGTCCCACCGGACTGTTTCTGAGTAAGAAAAGGGTACCCAATGCATCCAGCCTGTTGCATTTCCAACACTTACCGGGGGCCACAGCGACAACCACGGCCAAGTGGGAACTGACACAACCCAGCTGAACTGATACAGGAACCAGTAAATTTACCATAATTGGTCTGAGCTAAACTAAAGCTTCAGACAAACTTAAATTTACACATCAGGAGCAAGGCGCTACACTCGTCCCCCTGATTTGTAGACTGGAGTTCCCAGAATCCTCCTCCCCCTGCTCCTGTATGTGACTCAATGAACAAAGTCCCCATATGGGCAGAGTGTTGTCTGTGATGTGGCATCCCCGGCATTGTCCAATGGTTTTCTGATCTATGAGCTTCATTCTGAAGGTTCATATGATCTTCTGTGAAGGCCAAGATGGAGTCCTCGATCTCGGCACATGGCCATTGCTGCTCACCTTCTCTCCAATCTGCAGCTCTCTTCTCTTTCCACAAAGTCACATGATTGTATGAGCTCATTTCCTGCTTCTCTCCATTTTAGGGTTGCCACTTTTTCTTCAAGCTAAACCCGAACACTTTAGTGGCCCACAGCAAAAAAAAAATTTAGTATACACTGTAGGATTGTAACAGACCTGGGACACCTTTGGGCGCTCCAAAGAGAATAGTAATGCAGAACGCTTGGTGCCCCTTCACTCTTCTGTCAGGCCCTGCTCTGAGCCACATTCCTGTCTGAATAATGTGTCCGGGTATCAGGCAGACAAACCTGGACACATGATTCAAAACCCGAACTGTCCGGGTGAACCCCGGACAGGTGGCAACCCTGCTCCATTTCCTGCCACCTTGGCTTCCTGTTTAATCAGCCCTTTCAGACTAGTTAGACAAGTTCATTAGCATTTCATTAGAGGAAGCCCAACTACTGACTGAAACTCGCTGGAAAATGAACTTGAATTTATATTCCTTATTTGGCAAAAAAATCACTAAAAATGTCCAGAGCAACCCACACCCTGAACCCTAAAAATCAAATCTTTGTACATTTCCAAGTATCTTTGGTCTGCTGAAATCGGGTCTTCTTTACTCTCCTCTTCCTCCCGAGGTGGGCGGATCCTGCAGAGATCGGCACCACGCCTCTACAGCATTCTCCTGATACAAGAATAGGGGCGGAGCCTTGACACCTTGGGACCAGAGGAAATGGGCTAAATGAAACTGAGCGTCACTGAATACAGAGAAGCAGTGGTTCAGGATTGTGCCTGGGGGGGGGCACTGGATAGAAGGTGAGTGTAGCAGCCACAGCTATTTTTTTTTTTCAAAGCTGAGATTTTTTTCCCCAAGCTGAGATTGGTCGGTAACATATTGAGGAAGATTTCAACCAACGCTTCCAAAAAAATGGAATTTCATTAAAACGTATCCATTTTTATCATCCCGGAGTTGTCCTTTAATTGGAGGAATATTGTGTCTCTGTGTGTTTAAGGATCATCTTTTCCGGCTGCAATTATTTCCCAGCAGCTCCGGTCCGGCTTCGTGATTTGTCTTCCAAGATATTTATTTGTCTGTCCCAAATATCAGCAGGACCCCGAGGCATTGTCACAATCAATAGTCCCTAATTCTGGCAGAAATAATTATTGGCTGGTAATGGAAGTTTTCATTATGTCAACAAAGCGCCATTAAAGTATTTCATCCGGAAGCCGGTGACAGGCGGCGTGACTTCATTGACGTTCTCTGTATATCTTATTAATACAACGTCTCTGTATATAGATCATGTGACCAACATAGAGCGTATCTAAATCCAAGAAATGTCAGTTATTAGAGCTCCCGGTCCTTAGATGCGGTGGCTGCAGTTGTTTTATTTTTTCAGACTTATTTCTCTATTTTTGCCTGGTGATTCAGCCAGTAACACACTTCCTGTCCTGGGGTGACTGCGCTTGTTGGTGGGGTGCAGTGCGCTGACAATAATTCACACAGTCAGATGCGGTAAAGAACTTGTATTGAAATAGAACAGCAACAATCCCCAACAAGCCCGGAAGGAAGGCTGCCCAACCCGGTGCCCTCACAGTTTCCAGTAATGTGAAGAGAGCAGGTATCAGCTGAACTGAGAAGCAGAGAGTGGCCTGGCCATCTTGTGCCCAAGTGGGAAGATAGCTAAAGAGTTGTGACCCTACACTTTCCCTCCTCATCAGGAACCTTTCCCTTACCACTAGTGCTGTCCCTAACAAGCGGGGAACCTGTCCCTAATCTACCAGCTCGCAAAATGCGCACCACACCTGGGAGCCAGGGCCTTAAATAGGCCCTGCTTGACCCAAGATGGCTGCCAGAGTCACATGGGGAGGCATAGCTTCCCCAGGAAACCATAGAGGAACCTTGTTCCTCTTGACTTCCTTTCCAACATCAGTGCTGCTGCAGAAGAGTGCCACCTGCAGTGGAGAAAGTAGACTGCAGCTGTCTACATGCTCAGTCTCAGTGCTTTATCTATTGGGGAGAACTATTGTCATCCTAGGAGAGGACTACAGCAGCACCTCCCCTTTTTTGCCTCTCCATAATATAGGGGGGGGGACTTTGTGGATCTCACAGATACATGGAAACAATGCTTCCACCTTATCTAAGGATTAGTAAGCTGAAATAGATGACATTTGAGTTTTGGGTTTAGATACACTTTAATGTGGAAGGTCCTATACAGGAGACTGAGAAGGTGAGAAGGTAACAGAGTCTGGTCAACCATGAGAGTGGGAGGGACTCTCTCCAAGCTGGATAAGAGAGGTCCATGTCTGCTATGTTGGAGGGTGCCGGGTGTTCTCCAGCACCGGTGAGGCGGATCCAAGCACCGGAGAGGTTAAAGTATTGCAGGGTGTGTGCCCTGAAGAGTGACGTGGTCTATTTAATCTCGTTGTCCCACATAGAACTGTCTGCCCAGAGACTGCAAAGACTGTCTCACATTTCTAACATTTGCTGCATTGTAGCCGGTTTTGGTTTTCCCTGATAAAGAGGTCAAGATGGCGCTCAGCCGTCCAAGCGCGCGCCTTGTCCCTTGCTGTGACTTCATTATTTTTCTTCACACACAGATGGCCTCCAATCCAGCAACCTCATCAAGGAACACTGCCGGCGGTTGGCTCTTCATCTCCAGAAAACTCCTCTATTTATGAAGATCTGCAGACGACTCTTCATTGTCTCCATATTCTGCAATAAGTGAAAAGAACCAACAAATCCGGCAATCTGGACTAAGGACCGGCTTCAGCTTCAAGTTATCATTGAGTTCAATACAAACCTGAGCAATTTACTACCGCCGCTAGATGAAGCTTCCAGGACGGTGGTTTGGTTCACACTTTAAAAAAGCCAGCGGGCATCCCGGCTGACATCATTGGCCAAATATATGGTCATGATCATATCTGGCCAATCACAACAGTCAGGTTCCCCGGGGGTGTCTTCATTCCAGTAGAGTCGAGTGACTGACAGTTGTGGGAGTGTCCGGTGGGAGAAGATCATCATGCGTGGGTCAATGTGTTTGGTTGGAGGGGTCTTGTTCGTCATGACTGACATATGCCTATGTTAAGTCAATAAGGTCACTGAGGTCATCCCTGCCCCTTATGTATGTGCAGATGAAGGGAATGCCGACCGCAGCTGATTGGCTGGCACTGACAGCGTCCCTCTGGGTTTGACCACACATGAGTCTGGACCGAACCCAACTCAACTCATCCCTCATCAGCACCAAATATCTTTTTGCTGTTTTCAAATCATTGAGTGTGGTTACCTGTAGGGTTTACTTTTTTCATCAAAGATTTAGTTGATATTTTATTGCGTGTTTCTTGGCGCCTTTTCTCCTTTGTGCTCCGTAATTGGATGAGTTTTGTCCTAATTCCAAGATGGAGTCTATCATTTCTGTCCACTGCACCCCCCGGGTCATCCACCTGCCCATTACAGGCTGACGGGGGGGGGGGGATATTTAAGCCGCTAAGATACAAATTCACTCGATGAGGCAAGATCAATGAGCCAGCTTTTGGAGTCAGTGTGCGGATTCTCACCGCAGTGAATTAACGCTGCTTAGGACGCGTTGCTCTCAAGGCAGAAATCAATAGCTTTTCAGAGAGGATGCCGAGCATGAGGCGGAAAGAGATGGAACTGGGCCCATTAGATTTCTCTTCCTCGGGGTAGTAAGAAATGAGTCTTACCCCCACCCCCACCCCATCTTGGTCCATTAACCTGACTAGAGAACAGAATTTTATTTCTTAGACAATATAGGAGATCAGGAGATAGGTGGGAGAGTATAATAGATAGGAGATCAGGAGTTTGGGAGGAGGATAGAATTAATGGGAGATCGGGAGACTTTTCAGGGACAGCTTTGTGTCTATATTTATGGGAGGCCAATTTAGGGATTGGCAGAGAGGGGTGGAGGACACTGAATGGAGGCCAGTGGAGGGATTGGCAGAGAGGGGTGGAGGACACCGAATAGAGACCAGTGAAGGGATTGGTAGAGAGGGATGGAGGACACTGAATGGAGGTCAGTGGAGGGATTGGTAGAGATGAGTGGAGGATACTGAATGGAGACCAGTGGAGGGATTGGTAGAAAGGGGTGGAGGACACTGAATGGAAGCCAGAGGAGAGATTGGCAGAGAGGAGTGGAGGACACTGAATGAAGACCAGTGGAGGGATTGGCAGAGAGGGGTGGAGGACACTGAATGGATACCAGTGGAGGGATTGGCAGAGAGGGGTGGAGGACACTGAATGGAGGTCAGTGGAGGGATTGGTAGAGAGGGGTGGAGGACACTGAATGGAGGTCAGTGGAGGGATTGGTAGAGAGGGGTGGAGGACACTGAATGGAGGCCAGTGGAGGGATTGGTAGAGAGGGGTGGAGGACACCGAATAGAGACCAGTGAAGGGATTGGTAGAGAGGGGTGGAGGACACTGAATGGAGGTCAGTGGAGGGATTGGTAGAGAGGGGTGGAGAACACTGAATGGAGGCCAGTGGAGGGATTGGTAGAGAGGGGTGGAGGACACCGAATAGAGACCAGTGAAGGGATTGGTAGAGAGTAGGGATGAGCTTCGTGTTCGAGTCGAACCCATGTTCGACTCGAACATCGGCTGTTCGCCCGTTCGCCGAATTGCGAACGATATGGGCCGTTCGCGCTAAATTCGTGTGGCGCGTCACGGCCCATAATTCACTGCGGCATCGCAGTGCATTGCTGGCTGATGATTGGCCAAGCATGCACTATGACCCGCATGCTTGGCCAATCACAGCGCCGTCAGTAGAGAGAGCTGTAATTGGCCAAAGCCAGGGTGGCTTTGGCCAATTATGGCTCAGGGGATTTAGTACACACCCCACACTATATAAGGCCGCCTGCACGGCGGCCCTGTGTAGTGTGTGTTCCGGTGTGCTGAGAGATAGAGAGAGAGACAGACAGTGTCATTTGATTTGAGTTAGATAGATTAGGCAGAACAGTCAGTCAGTTAGCTGCACTTACAGTGTATTGTGTATATATATATGCATCCCAGGTGTTGCATATATATATATATATATACACTGTATTCAGTTTAGCTAGATCCGTTCCTGTTATCTTCTATCTAGACTATTTACATTTAATGCAGTGCGTCCTGCTCACAGTGTTCAGCTAGATCCGTTCCTGCAATTTACATTTAGTGCAGTGCGTCCTGCTCACAGTGTTCAGCTAGATCCGTTCCTGCAATTTACATTTAGTGCAGTGCGTCCTGCTCACAGTGTTCAGCTAGATCCGTTCCTGCTATTTACATTTAGTGCAGTGCGTCCTGCTCACAGTGTTCAGCTAGATCCGTTCCTGTTATTTACATTTAGTGCAGTGCGTCCTGCTCACAGTGTTCAGCTAGATCCGTTCCTGTTATCTTCTAGACTATTTACATTTAGTGCAGTGCGTCCTGCTCACAGTGTTCAGCTAGATCCGTTCCTGTTATCTTCTAGACTATTTACATTTAGTGCAGTGCGTCCTGCTCACAGTGTTCAGCTAGATCCGTTCCTGTTATCTTCTAGACTATTTACATTTAGTGCAGTGCGTCCTGCTCACAGTGTTCAGCTAGATCCGTTCCTGCTATTTACATTTAGTGCAGTGCGTCCTGCTCACAGTGTGGCCCCACACCTTTCCTTTATTTAATTTGGGTGCGGGGTTCCCCTTAATATCCATACAAGACCCAAAGGGCCTGGTAATGGACTGGGGGGTACCCATGCCGTTTGTCTCACTGATTTTCATCCATATTGCCATGACCCGACATGACATTAAACCCGCAAGCAGTTTTAAATGAGATTTTTTCCTTTAAAAATGACATTTTGTGCAGGGACTGTTCTAAACATGGGAAACACGCGTCACTTTACAGGCATACTATAGACACCCCCCAGGTACGATATTTAAAGGAATATTTCACTTTTTTTTTTTTACTTTAAGCATCATTAAAATCACTGCTCCCGAAAAAACGGCCGTTTTTAAAAGTTTTTTTTGCATTGATACATGTCCCCTGGGGCAGGACCCGGGCCCCCAAACCCTTTTTAGGACAATGCCATGCAAATTAGCCTTTAAAATGAGCACTTTTGATTTCGAACGTTCGAGTCCCATAGACGTCAATGGGGTTCTAACGTTCGTGCGAACTTTCGGTCCGTTCGCGGGTTCTGGTGCGAACCGAACCGGGGGGTGTTCGGCTCATCCCTAGTAGAGAGGGGTGGAAGACACTGAATGGAGGTCAGTGGAGGGATTGGGAGAGATGAGTGGAGGATACTGAATGGAGACCAGTGGAGGGATTAGCAGAGACGGGTTGAGGACACTGAATGAAGGCCAGTGGAGGGATTGGTAGAGAGGGGTGGAGGACACTGAATGGAGATCAGTGGAGGGATTGGCAGAGAGGAGTGAAGAACACTGAATGAAGGCCAGTGGAGGGATTGGCAGAGAGGAGTGAAGAACACTGAATGAAGGCCAGTGGAGGGATTGGCAGAGAAATGTGGAGGACACGGAATGGGGGCCAATGAAGGGATTGGCAGAGAGGTGTGAAGGACACTGAATGGAGGTCAGTGGAGGGATTGGCAGAGAGGGGTGGAGGACACTGAATGGAGACTAGTGGAGGGATTGGTAGAGAGGGGTGGAGGACACTGAATGGAAGCCAGAGGAGGGATTGGCAGAGAGGAGTGGAGGACACTGAATGAAGACCAGTGGAGGGATTGGCAGAGAGGGGTGGAGGACACTGAATGGAGGCCAGTGGAGGGATTGGTAGAGAGGGGTGGAGGACACTGAATGGAGACCAGTGGATGGATTGGCAGAGAGGGGTGGAGGACACTGAATGGAGACCAGTGGAGGGATTGGCAGAGAGGGGTGGAGGACACTGAATGGAGACCAGTGGAGGGATTGGCAGAGAGGGGTGGAGGACACTGAATGGAGGCCAGTGGAGGGATTGGTAGAGAGGGGTGGAGGACACTGAATGGAGACCAGTGGATGGATTGGCAGAGAGGGGTGGAGGACACTGAATGGAGGCCAGTGGAGGGATTGGTAGAGAGGGGTGGAGGACACTGAATGGAGACCAGTGGAGGGATTGGCAGAGAGGGGTGGAGGACACTGAATGGAGGTCAGTGGAGGGATTGGTAGAGAGGGGTGGAGGACACTGAATGGAGGCCAGTGGAGGGATTGGTAGAGAGGGGTGGAGGACACTGAATGGAGACCAGTGGATGGATTGGCAGAGAGGGGTGGAGGACACTGAATGGAGACCAGTGGAGGGATTGGCAGAGAGGGGTGGAGGACACTGAATGGAGACCAGTGGAGGGATTGGCAGAGAGGGGTGGAGGACACTGAATGGAGGTCAGTGGGGGGATTGGTAGAGAGGGGTGGAGGACACTGAATGGAGGCCAGTGGAGGGATTGGCAGAGATGGGTGGAGGACATTGAATGGAGGCCAGTGAAGCGATTGCAGAGAGGGGTGGAAGACATTGAGTGGTTGGTAAGGTGGATGAGTCCAGCAACAACATTCATGATAGATTGATGGGTTTATAGCCTGTATAGCAGTTGGCCAATGAGAAGGGAGTTGTAATAGTTACAATCTTAAAGAGAACTTATTGACAGGAATGGTACCAGCTGATTGGTGAAAAGTCAACAAGGTACCAAAAGGGCAAAGATATATACCTGGGAATTACAGGCCAATCAGCCTAACATCAATAGTATGTAAACTACTGGAGGGGATGATAAGGGACTATATACAAGAATTTTCTGAGGAAAATAGTATCAGCATGGATTTATAAAGAATGTTCTTACCAGACCAACTTTTTGCCATTCTATGAGGAGGTGAGCTGTACTTGGAATAGAGGAAGGTCTGTGGATGTGGTGTGTCTGGACTTCAAAGCATTTGATAGAGATCCTCACAAATGCTTAACTTACAAATTAAGGTCTGTTGGCATTGACGTTTGTGTATGTTCCTAGAGAGGGGACGTGTCCAAAGGGTGGTGATAAATAGCGTATGTTCAGAGTGGTCTGGAGCTGTGAGGGGTGTGTCCAGGGCTCTGTCCAGGGACCAGTTCTGGTTTACTTGATTATAAATGATATAGAGGATGGGATAAATGGCTCAATCTCAGTGTTTGCTGATGATACAAAGCTAAGTAGGGGTATCAAGAATGGAAAAGGATCTGGGGGTCCTAGTAGATGACAGACTCAGCAATGCCAAGCTGCAGCAAGCAAAGCCAGCAGAATATTAGCTTGCATTAAAAAGGCTCTAAAATAATAATTCTAGCACATTACAAGACTCTGGTCCAGCCACATCTGGAGTATGCTATCCAGTTCTGGTCACCAGTCCTCAGGAAGGATGTGCTGGAGTTGGAGAGAGTCCAGAGAAGGGCAACAAAGCTAATGAAGGGTCTGGAGGAGGCCAGTTATAAGGAACGGCTACAAGCATTAAACTTATTCTCCCTGGAGAGGAGATGCTGAGAGGAGATGTGATATACAAATACCTCAATGGTGATCCCATCATAGGGAGAAAACCGTTCCATTTAAGAGGACATGCGGCCACTCAATGAAGTTGGATGAGAAGTGGTGAGAATGTGGAACTGCCTTCCACAGTTGGTGGTGTCAGGGGGGACTATTGATAATTTAAAAAACTCTCAGATGGGCATCTTAGTACGCAATATACAGGGATATGGGAAATGGTAGACACATCCTTCTACACACACAGGTGGAACTGGATGGACTGGTGTCTTTATTCAGCCTTATTGACTATGTAACAATCACTTGCCGCTCTCTGGAAGGTAATATTCACAACATTTATGATGTCATCCTTCTTCCATACAATATAATGTGTGTCAGGAAGTCGGTGTTTACTACGCACCAATGAATGCGCTTGTTCTAGATGTGCGTTCACCACTGATAACCGGCGCTCACCGATCCCTCGCCAACTTTCCCGGCTTCCTGACAAATTGACATCTTCCGATTCACCTGAATGAGCAGGTTGTACGTGACGGGCAATGCCGCTGACGGAGGAACCCAGGCTTTCTGTAATTATGAATTAACGGCTCTTTAGCAAATGTTATTAGAATTCTTTAGTATTCCCCATGAATTATAAATGAATCAAATCATTTCTGTATTCCCACGAGTCGATTAAGAACCATTCAAACTTTGCTGGCTCCATTATACTGTCTAATCTTCGGATTAAGGTAATAGCTGACGTGCGAGGAGTTCTTATTGTGTGTTCTCAGTGCCTCACCTTGGAAGAGAAGGAACAAGACTCTGCAATCAACCGAGAGAGCCGACAAGAGGATAATTCCAGGCCTGACTTCCCCGCCAACAATGGCTGCAGAGGGCGCCGCGCCTGCCTGAGGAACCGGTGTATGGAGGCCTTACATGGAACCGATACAACCTCCAAATCCTTATTCAATTATGAGCCACAATCTCTCTCTCTCCCCTTTCCTTCCTTCTTTCCTTCTTTCCTTCCTTCGTTCCTTCCCTCCCCTTTCCTTCCTTCTTTCCTTCCTTCCCTCACCTTTCCTTCCTCCTTTCCTTCCTTCCCTCCCCTTTCCTTCCTTCCTTCTTTCCTTCCTTCCTTCCCTCCCCTTTCCTTCCTTCCTTCCCTCCCCTTTATTTCCTTCCTTCCTTCCTTCCTTCCTTCCTTCCTTCCTTCTTTCCTTCCTTCTCTCCTTCCTTCCTTCCTTCCCTCCCCTTTCCTTCCTTCTTTCCTTCCTTCCTTCCCTCCCCTTTCCTTCCTTCCTCCCCTTTCCTTCCTTCCTTCCTTTCCATCTTCCTTCCTTCCCTCCTTCCTTCTTTCCTTCCCTCCCCTTTCCTTCCTTTCCTTCCTTTCCTTCCTTTCCTTCCTTTCCTTCCTTTCCTTCCCTCCCCTTTCCTTCCTTCCTTCCTTCCTTCTTTCCTTCCTTCCCTCCTTCCTTCTTTCCTTCCTTCCTTCCTTCCCTCCCCTTTCCTTCCTTCCTTCTTTCCTTCCCTCCCCTTTCCTTCCTTCCTCCCCTTTCCTTCCTTCCTTCCTTCCTTCCTTCCTTTCCATCTTCCTTCCTTCCCTCCTTCCTTCTTTCCTTCCCTCCCCTTTCCTTCCTTTCCTTCCTTTCCTTCCTTTCCTTCCTTCCTTCTTTCCTTCCCTCTCCTTTCCTTTCCTTTCCTTTCCATCTTCCTTCCTTCCTTCCTTCCTTCCTTCCTTCCTTCCTTCCTTCCTTCCTTCCTTCCTTCCTTCCTTTCCATCTTTCTTCCTTCCTTCCTTCCTTTCCATCTTCCTTCCTTCCTTCCTTCCTTCCTTCCTTCCTTCCTTCCTTCCTTCCTTCCTTCCTTCCTTCCTTCCTTTCCATCTTTCTTCCTTCCTTCCTTCCTTTCCATCTTTCTTCCTTCCTTCCTTCCTTCCTTTCCATCTTTCTTCCTTCCTTCCC